>NC_025996.2:131904531-131944492 GCF_000442705.2 Elaeis guineensis
TGATTTTTGTTGTAGATCCGTATCTCAATTTCGATTTTTAGATCTTCGACACTGACTGAGCTATGGAAGATGATGACTATTAGATTATGGATATACAACAGATGAAGATAGCTAGGCACGACCTATCGAGTTGGCCGCAGTTCCTACTTAACTTAATTTTGATTCACCTCGTCCTTGGACGATCTACCATAGCTCATATATGATCAACCAATCTCAGACGATCTATCACAGCTCATACATGGCCGACCAATCTTAGATGACCTACCACAGCTCATACATGGCCGATCAATCTCAGACGACCTATCATAGCTTATACACGACCGACCAATCTCAGCCAACTTGAGATCCAATATTTGCTTCACGGACTCTAGAATCTCAATTTCGGACGATCTATTAAAGCTTATCTGCGGCCGAGCTAAGCTCCTCACCAGATCCGTCTCCCCCTCAAATTGAAAAAATTCAGATAAAATAGAATTCCTCCATGATCGAGTCTCTCGTAAAAGAAAATTATCTTATTCGAATCAATATGTGTGATAAATTCGAAAATTATCAGGACTTCGACATAGATACAACTCCAACTCTTTCTCTATAAATAAAGACTTGAGGACTCTCCAGATATACAATCGACTTCTTGCTCTCTCTTCTCATTATTCTCCATCTCCTAACTTGAGCATTGGAGGATCTTCACCAGAGAATGCCACCCGATGAGAACTCCTTTGCATGTGATCGGATGAAGCTTCAGCGGCAGTTTCATCTATGCCACATCTATCTCGGTAGACGACCTCAGACGGAGAGATCAGGAGCAACACTTGGCGCTAGAGGAAGGGTCTCGACTAGTTTCGAGGTCCTATTTTAAGAGAAGAAAGCTCCCTACTAGACACTATGAGGACACGAAGGGGTGCATCACATGCGTCTCGCCACTCAAATGATATGCACAACCTAATGATATTCAGCAGGAAGCCATGGTACCTGAATCAGTTCAGGCACCGCCACCACCTCCTCAGTCTACACCAATGGTTGTAAACGATCAATTATTCAACAGGTGTAGGCCTGGAGCGCTGCGATATAATGTACGCAGTAGGCCGTTGTAGCTTAACCTACACCAAATCCCCCACCTCCCATTGAAACCAAGTTAGACCAGCGATCTAGCGGTCACCTCCTCATAGTTTGAGGCAAGGGCACATTCGACATAATTGACTTAAGGGCCTTGACTGAGGACAGCATACGTGCTCATCGACTCTACAATCAGGAAGAGACTCCCACAACTCAAAAGCTAGCATGGTAAGAGCTTTTAAGTCCTCATCTATCATTCTAGTTTCCTCTCTTTATAGGTCGACAAGTCTATGAGCATCTCAGACCGAGGCCGAGCTACCAAGCCAAAGATCGAGGTAAAAATCAAGACAAATCCGAGGTGAAGACCGAGGCTAATCTATCGAATCAAAAGATCGAGATGAAAATCAAGACTGATCCGAGATCAAGAAAGAGGCTGAGCTATCAAGTCCAAGGCACTCCATCAAGTCGAGAAGAAGATCAAAATTGAGGTTGAGCTATCAAGCCAAAAGCTAAGGTGAAGATCAAGATCGAGACCGATCTACCAAGCCAAAAGATCGAGATGAAAATCAAGACTGGTCTGAGGTGAAGAAAGAGGCTGAGCTATCAAGTACACGGCACTCCATCAAGTCGAGGAGAAGATCAAAATCGAGGTTGAGCTATCAAGCTAAAAGCTAAGATGAAGATCAAGATCGAGGTCGATCTACCAAGATAAAAATAGAGATGAAAATCAAAACTGATCCGAGGTGAAACAAGGGGCTGAGCTATCAAGCCCAATGTACTTCACCAAGCCGAGGTAAAGATCAAGATCGAAGGCTGAGCTTCCAAAAGATCGAGCTTCCAAAAAATTGAGCTCCTAAAGATTGACCATCCAAAAGACCGAGCTTCTAAAAGCTGAGTCCCCAAAGGCTGACCTCCAAAAGATCAAACTTTAAAAGTTGAGCTCTTAGAGATCGGACTCTCGAAGCCCAGCTTTTGAAGGGTGAAGTGAAAAAAATTTACTTGGGAAGGTTAACCAGAGGTAAAGTAACTAGAACAGGATAACATGACTTTAATCATCTATTACTTTCTTTATTATTATTCTGAAGCATGATCTAATATAGGAAATGGAGGGTCTAGCCAGAGCTAATTTGGTGAGTTTTTTTTTATTTTTTATATGCAAATCTGCAATCCGAATCTCCAATGCATGCTCCTCGTCCATGGACGAGCTGAGCAAAATGCATCTCCATATAGTTCTCCAAACACACGCTCCTCGATCATGACCAAGGATCGGAATGTGTTCTCCATGCGATTCTCCAAACATGTGCTCCTCGACCATAGTCGAGGATCGGAATGTGTTCTCCATGCGGTTCGCCATATGGTTCTCCAAACATGCACTCCTCGACTACAACCGAGGATCGAAACATGTTCTCCATACGGTTCTCCATACACGTGCTCGTCGACCACGGTCGAGGATCAGAACGTATTCTCCATATAGTTTTCCAAATACGCACTTCTCAACCACAGTCGAAGATCAAAATATATTCTCTATGTGGTTCTCTAAACACGCACTCCTCGATCACGATCAAAGATCGAAACATGTTCTCCATGCGATTCTCCAAATACGTGCTCTGCGATCACGGTCGAGGATCAGAACATGTTCTCCATGTGGTTCTCCAAACACGTGTTCTTCGATCATGATCGAGGATCGAAACATGTTCTCTATGTGGTTCTCCATCGTGTGTTCCTCGATCACGATCGAGGAGCGATACGCATCTCTGTGCGGATCTCCATCGTGCACTCCTCGACCTCGATCGAAGAGCAGTATGTGTCTCCATACGATTCTCCATTTGATTTCTATTATACGTTTCTCGATCACAGTCAAGGAGTGGTATGCATCTCCACTCAGTCTTCGTATGCTCCTCATCCTCAGACAGGTTGAGTGGGAGGTCGGTAAAAGCTAACATCAACCAACGAACATCCCCTGTCCTTGAACAAGCCGAAGTAGAGACCTTAAAATGCCGATTGACCGTGGTGCTCTTCCTCCTATTGCAAAATCTTGAATATCGACATCGGAGATCAGCAAAAGTCGATGTCTATCGCAAAACACTTCATTTTTGGATCAAGACAAAATAGATGATGATGCACCAAACTCCAAATGAAGCTTAATGTAACTACAGACAAAACCCTAAAATACCAAAGATGAAAATAAAAATTCGTTGAAGATCAAACTCAATTACAAAAAGATTGGTCCTCGGGTATATCTGAACCTAATTACAAAAAGAAGCAAGAAAAAGAAGTTCTAAGCTTTAGCTGGAGTAGGGGCACCTTGCTTAGAGGGAGCTCCTAACTCGAAAGTCTCGACTGCAGGCAAGGACTGGGGGGCAGAAGCGGCTCCTAACTCGAAAGTTTTTAGCTCTCTCTACCTCATCTCCATCTTCACTGTCCTTGTCGTCCGCATCCAGCAAGTTGAAGTCGATGTTCGAGAAAAGACGTCGGACCCTAGCCTTATGATCAGCAAGGCCCTGCACGTATGACTCCAAAGTAAACTTCAGCTTTATCCTGGTGAACTCTTCAAAAGACAGTATGCTTCCACAACGACAGCCTTTTCTTACTCAAGCTTCTTTTTCCATTGACTTGCGATCGACTGAAGCCCTTCAGTCAGTCGAACTTTAGCCTAACTCCGAGCTTGTGTGACCTCGGTCTCCATCAACTTCAACTTAGCCTTCAAGGACCAGACCTTCTCTTCGACCTTGGATCTATTCAAGGGGGAATTGATATAGGAGGGATTGACTTCAGCTGGCCCTTCAATCAAAGATCAAGAAAGCCGAAGACGAGCTTGATGCACTCATCTCAGGATATTTCTAAGTGAAGCAAAAAAAGAAAAGAGATCTACCAAAATTCGACGACTGAGCTGGCCAAAGGACAGGACTTCGAATTTGAAGATCGGAGTTTGGCTATAGCCGAGGACAATAGAGTTCGGCTACACCGAGGATGAATGCATCAATCGATGGCGATCACCATAGGTTCATTGAAAATCACCTAGAAATTACTTTTAGAGTTCGAAAAGAGGAAAGCAACAAAGTGGTGGAGGCCTCAGCAACAGCAATTGGCTATTTATAAGGAATAGGTCATACTCGATCTGATGACGATTCAGATTGCCATCGTGGATGAACACCATTTGATAGCTCACGATCGACCATCGTTGGCTTAACAAGGAAACTCAGATTCGATAATTCAAATAAACTGATTGAGACATCAGTGGCACAGATCTTCGACATTTGTCATTAATTGATTGGTCTGACAATTTAGCTATTTTGATACATATCCCAGATCGGCCTTGATCGAGCAAAATCTTCGAGAAATGCAAAGTGACAGAGTTCCCCCTTTGAATGGTAGAAGTAGTAAAAATGAAGTTACTGCGGCCTTATTTATAAAAGACCGAGGCGGCCCCGATCAACTATCGATTTATCTCCCCCTACTGATGCTCGACAAATGACAGCCTCTGATTGGTTAAGATGTGGCTCTCGCGGATCCGAAGAATCAACGGTCCAGATTTGAAGACGGCACATCTCAGGAAGTCGATCTTCGACACATGTCAACAGAGGACAGCTCGAAAAGATTAGGTTAGCCTCGACCTCAGATTGGTACTCTCTTCGATTGATCTATGGATAGCTCGACCTCGAGAGTGTTGGGTATCTATTGTAGATCTGTATCTCGATCTCAGCTTTTACATCCTAGGCACTAGCCGAGCTATGGAAGATGATGACTATTAGATCATGGATATACGACAGATGAAGATCGTCGGGCATGACCTACTGAGTTGGCTGTAATTCCTACTCAGTCAAATTCTGATTCACCTCATCCTCAGACAACTTACCATAGCTTATACACAGCCGACCAATCTCAGACGATCTATCATAGCTCATACACGGTCGATCAATCTCAGACGACTTACGATAGCTTATACACGGACGACCAATCTCAGCCAACTTGAAGTCCAACACCTACTTCACAGACTCTAGAACCTCCATTCCGGACGATCTATTATAGCTCATCTGTAGTCGAGCTAAGCTCCTCAGTAGATCCGTCTCTCCTTCAAATTTGGAAAGCCCAGATAGAATAGAATTTCTTTGTGATTGAGTCTCCCGTAAAAAAAAAAAAATTTTATCAGATCAATCTATGCGATAAATCTAAAAATTATCAGAACTTCGAGATGGATATTACTTTAACTCCTCTCCTATAAATAAAATCTCTGAAACCCTCCAAGGTATATAATCGACTCCTCGCTCTCTCTTCTCATTGTTTTTCATCTTCTAACTTGAGTATCGGAGGATCTTCACTGGAGAACGCCACCTGATAAGGACTTCTTTGCAGGTGATCGGGCGAAGCTCCAGTAGCAGTTTCATCTCGGCCACATCTACCTCGATGGATGATCTCAGACGGAGAGATTAGGAGCAATAGTTTTCAAATCTATCTTTTGAGGATTATAGACGGTGATATATCCTAAGATAAACTATCTATTGTGTCTTCAATAGAAGGTGATGAAGTGACTACCTAACCTTTGCCACTTGGTCTTTTACGATTGTGCTAGAGGAGATTCAGACTCTTCTACTGCAACATGACAAGCAGCTAGTTATATTGCTACTCCACTTCCTCCTCCACTCAATGAGATATGTAATCTCAATAAATTTTTAAATGTGTGAGCTATTATTCCCTAACAGCCAAAGCACATCCCCATGACCATTGCTTTCTGATAAATGATGCATGTTCCCATAGACAATAGGTATCCACCTTAATCAATAAAACTCTATTCCCTGAGACCCTTCAGGTAAAATAAATACTTACTTCGCATGCCTTCTCTTAAAGACCGATTCCATGCTGACTGAAATCCATCTCCCCACAGAGCCATGAGTTCTTTTGATTCCATTTCTGAACTCAATCCTCCACACAACATCCTCTGAGCTTCCACTCTTCGATCCTTTACTCCAATCTGCCACACTTCATGCTTAACTCCACTATTAAACTCTTTTTAAAAGCTCAAACCTCTTCTATTTACTTTCATTGGAGATCGATTTAGGCATCAAATATATGAGGATTTTCCTATCTTTAGTAGTTTTGCAAGATCTGGCTTAAGGGATCTACTGAAGACTTGGCAGTGACATCCAATTTGGAGGTCTCAATTGGTTGTCTTGCGATCTTCTCTCTCTCTCTCTCTCTCTCTCTCTCTCTCTCCTGACTCCAACTCATGCAGCCTGAACTAGCTCTTCTCCTCAATGGCAATAGATTGATGCTAAAGGATCCGACTTATATCTGAGGTCCTAAGCTTCTCTTTCTTCATCATCCGAGTATGACGAATAGGAAGATGGTGGCAACATCCCCTACCACTCTTCTGGAGATGCTTGTGGAACCTAGGGACCCCGATCAGGGTCATTAGGATCTTAATGTTCTAAAGGCATCGAGTACCCCAACTGTTACCTACGAGTAGTTCTAGCAACTCCTATAGTAGGTCCAAGCATGGACCATCATAATGCATGACCTGTAGCAATCAACTCATCAGCACGCTCTAGTGCCGAGCGACAACCCAACCATAGTGCGCCCTGATGTTCCGCCTCCCTCAAGGAGTTTAAGGCAGAGCAACCAATCCTGCTTCGCTAGCCTAGAAGAAGTCCCTCAAATCTCTTGATCTATCCATTAGAGCCTCGAGCGGGTTTCTCTTCATCGCTGCTCTTGTCCTCACCATAAGGATAGAAAGTAAGGTAAGGAGTGCGAACCCACTCTTTCTTCTTCTCCTTCATTCTCTTCTTCCTCGCAAAACTCATCTACAAGCAAATATTGGAGTTGCCAGCCTCGAAGAAGGTCCAGATAGTAGGATGAACTAGATCGAAAGATCTAGGAGGTGGATCGCTACCTCAAGATCCTTTGCCAGTATCAGTTGGCTTTGGGGGGAGAGCCCTTGTTCACAAATTGCCCTCCTTTCACAAAGCAGATCATAAGGGAGCCAATCCCTCGCTACTTTAGGACATCATTGATAGGGGTTTATGATGGCACCACCAACCCCTATGACCATTTGGAGAGCTTTAAGGCCCTTATGATGTTACAAGAGACCTCAAACACTCTGCTGTGCAAATCATTCCCTGCCACTCTTTAGGATGCTACTCAAGCCTAATATATCAGGCTCCAGTCAATCTCTCCATCTGCTCTTTTGAAGAGTTCAGTCATCAATTCACTGCTTAGTTTTAGGACAACAGGAAGAAAAGAAATGACATTGATGCCCTCTTCTCCATCAAGCATGAGGATGGAGAATCTCTTCGAAGCTACATGAGTCGCTTCAAAGTGGTTATTAAGAGTAATTTGGAATAGACTAGTGATGTACGAAGATTCAAACCCATTGTGACCCATCGGATCCATATCAGCTCCTTTGAAGTGGCCTAATCATTGCGATTTGCCCAACCTCTGATCGACAAGTATCTATCCCGACTCTTAGTCGGAGGCTAACCTGTCTGATCTCTCATCGACATATTCTTGATCCAAACTTTTGGACGGAAAAAGTTTCATCCAACCCCCGATCGGCACACCACACTCTCTAATCTCTCCTTGAAAATAGATTGATCGGGCTCAGATCCAAAAGGCAAGCACCAACCGGCCATAGCTGTCAATGCTATCTAGCCATAACTGTCAATGCTATATGGGCGTAACCACCTGATCCTGAGAATCTTCTAGGTATAACTGCTTGATTTTGAAAATCACAACTAAATAATCGCACTAGATTTGGCCAGCCTATCTACCAAAATAGTTGTACAACAGTTTTTTCTATAAATACTCAAGCTCCGAGGATCCAGATAAGTAACCCATCTCAGAGAGATAAAATTTTACTTCTCTGTTTACACATTCGGACTTGAGCATCGGAGGATCCTCGTTGGAGTACAATCCTCCGGTCCAGATTTTTTTTGCAGGTTGCTCCAGTGCTATATTTTTTGACTTTTCGATGTCAACCAGAGACAAGCCACAATAGATAGAGGAAGGGCCGAATCTCAGGTCCTGTAGAAAGAAATAGACAAGTCAGAAACTCTCAAAGATGGCTCCATACAAGACTTCCTCCCAATGAACCAACACCTCCACCTCACGATAGGTACAGATTGAAATAAATCACTCTACTCCTGCACCTCCGATGATGGTGGAGGTTCCTGTGCTGGTGAGCAACCTGCGATGGTGATCGTGGAGCAATTCAACCTACTTTTTCAGCAGATGCAACAATTAACATCTGTCATTCAGGCAGCGATCCAACCTCTGTCGGCATCACAACTGACGAATCAAACCCAATGACTGATGGTGGATCATATCCAAGAGCCAGGGAGATGGTGGTCTTCGAGTCCTTGGTCGGGGCATGATTCAACCCCCAACTGGCGATCTCCTCTGTGCTCTGAGGTGCACACCAACAGAGATATGGAAGTCGAGAGAAGACTTCAAGAAATGGATCAGAGGATCCAACAGATTTGCAACAACCCATCAGTCTCATCCGATGGGTTCAATTTTGAACCACCTTTCATGGCGAGCATCCTCTAGGAACCTATCTCACCAAACTTCAAGGTTCCTCAACTGAAGAGCTACGATGGGACCACAGACCTCATTGATCATGTCAACAACTTCTGAGCAGTCATGCTCCTTCAGAAAGCCTCTAACGCTATTCTATGCCGAGCCTTGCCCTTCATTTTAAAGAGGATGGCTCGACATTGGTACTTCAGTCGGAAGCTAACTTCTATTCACTTTTTTTGACAGCTGAACCAAGCCTTTGCTGTCCATTTCATCACCAGCTGGCGACAACAGAAACACTTGAACTACCTCTAAACCATCAAACAGAAGGAGGATGAGTCCATTCGATCTTACATAGCTTGGTTCAATAGGGCTATGTTGGAAGTTCGCAACCTAAATCACTCGATCGTGATGTCCGCCCTGAAGGATGGATTGTTGATGGACGACTTCAAAAAGTTGCTATTGAAGACCTTTCCCCAAGATTTTTCGATATTGAAAGACTCTTTGGTGGAAGAAACCATCTGAATAACCCCAACTATAGGGCATCAAGAGTAGAGTAGGGCTCGCTCGCCCAAGCAAAATAGTAGAAATCACCGTCGTTCAAGATCCCCACCAGAAAGAAGGCATATTTCATCGAGAAGAAATCATTCACCTCCGAGGTGAATGGGCGATCTCACTCCTTTAAATACTTCTAGGAGAAAAATCTTGATGGAGATATGAGCCGAGCTGTCTCTGCCTCCTAAGATGCGGACAAATCCGAAGCACTGTGATCTAGACAAGTATTGCCTCTATCATCGTGACCACGACCACGATACTGAAGATTGTTACCAGCTCAAGGAAAAAATTGAGTGTTTGATCCGAGAGGAGAGACTGGATTGATTCATCCGACGGCAAGGTCCTCTACGTCGATATCCTCCAAGAGCCAGACAGCAGCAGCGAAGACATCTCGTGCTTCAGCAGCGACAGCGCCAACCCCCTCAGCCTCAACCTCAGCTGGCACCAGCACAATCACGAGAGGAGGGGCAGGCAGTAGTAGAAGATCAACCCATGCAGGGTAAAATTTATATGATAACTAGGGGGTTGTCTAGGTCGGTGGAGCCACATGTGGTGAAGAGGCCTCGATTCGAGGAGCCAATGATCTTCACAGAATAAGATGCTCAAGGTGTGCAAATCTCGCATGATGATGCGGTGATTATTACTACTAATATAGCTGACTACAATGTACACCGCATTTTCATCGATAATAAAAGTTCTGTTGATATTTTGTACTTTGCTGCTTTCACTGCAATGAGGTTTGTTCTCGAACAGTTGAATAAGTTTAGTGTTCTAGTCCAAAGTTTCTTTAAAAGTTTGGTCATTCTGGAGGGGACAATCAGACTGCCCCTTACCGTGGGAATCAAACCCAGATAGACGACTGCTCATGTTGATTTTCTTGTGCTTAACCTACCGTCAACCTATAATGCAATACTTGGCCGATCAAGTTTAGGAGCACTAAAGGTGGTGGTGTCGAGCTACCACTTGACATGAAATTTCTGACGGAAGCTAGGGTGGGGCAAGTTCGAGGCAATCAGGCCATGACCCGATAGTATTTTGCTGCTAAGCTACAGGCGGAGGAATAGTCAGTGGTGTCCCAATTTGAACTCCTAATAGGTTTGGACATTTGCGATGATCTGGTCGGGAAGCATGCTCGACCGTCTGAGGATCCAGTGGAGATCCGACCCCCTGAGGAAAAATAATCTCCATTAAACTGTGAAAATTGGATCATCCATAGATCAGAAAATCAAAGCTCGGCTAACTACTTTTTTACAGAAAAATATTGACTTGTTTGCTTGGACGACAACGGATATGCCTGACATTGATCCAAAGGTGATGACTCATCACTTAGGAGTGGATTCGACCTTCCATCCTATAAAGCACAAGAAGAGAAGCTTTGTCCCAGAGTGTCAGAAGGCAATTGCTGAGGAGGTGGACAAGCTGGTCAAGGCCAACTTCATCCGAGAAGCGATGTATCCTGATTGGCTCATTAATGTGGTGCTAGTCAAGAAGGCAAATGAAAAATGACGCATATGCATCGACTTCACTGATCTGAATAAAGTCTGCCCCAAAGATAGCTATCCTCTCTCTCGAATAGATCAATTGGTGGATGCTACTTCTGGGCATGAGCTCCTCACTTTTATGGATGCCTTCTCCAATTATAACCAAATCCGAATAGCACCTGAGGATAAGAAGAAAATGATCTTTATTACTGACTCTGAGTTCTATTGTTATAGGATAATGCCTTTTGGGATAAAGAATATCAGAACAACATATCAATGACTGATGAATAAGATATTCAAAGATCAAATTGATCATAATATGGAGGTCTATGTGAATGATATGTTGGTAAAAAATTGAGCCACCCTAGATCATATAGCCGACCTCCAAGAAACTTCAACATTCTACACCAATTTCAAATGTGGTTGAACCCCACAAAGTGTGCCTTCGAAGTTAGCTCCGAAAAGTTCATCGAATTTAGGATCTCTCGATGAGGAATCGAAATGAATCCGAAGAAGATTAAAATGATTCTGAAGATGTCCCATCAAAAAATGTAAAGAAAGTCCAGTGCCTCATCGAAAGGATTGCCTCACTCAATCATTTTGTCTTCAGATTGATTGAGAGATGTTTGTCTTTTTTTCAAATCTTCAAGTAGCCGAGGGACTTTCAATGGACGATTGAGTGTCAGAAAGTATTTAAGGAATTGAAGCAATACCTTAGATCGGCATCCTTGCTTACCAAGCTCCAACTTAGAGAAGAATTATTACTCTATCTTACCGTGTCTCCATCAGCAATTAGTTTGGTTCTTATCCGAAAAGAAGGACGAATCCAAAAATTAGTGTATTACTCAAGTAAGGTTCTTCAGGATGCTGAGATCAGGTACACAAAGTTGAAAAAAATAATATTTACTCAGATCGTCATGGCAAAGAAGCTCCGATCCTACTTTCAAGCCCATACAATAGTGCTGCTCATGGATCAGTCAATCAAGGCAGTCCTCCACTATTCGAACATGTCAGGATGTGTTGCGAAATGGGCCTTGTAATTCTCTGAGTTCGACGTTAAGTTCAACCCAAGGCCTTCAATCAAAGCTCAAGTCTTGGCAGACTTCATCCTTGAGTGCACCATCCCCGATAAGAAGGACTCAGGGGTTGCAGAGAGCAGCTCAATGACGTTAGAGGAATAAATAAATATGAATCTTGATTCTGAAGATCAGTGGATTCTTCATATGGATAGATTTTTCAATTCATCAGGATCAAGAGCCGGGGTCATCTTAATTGGGTCGGAAGGTGATGTGGTGGAGTATGTTCTGCGGTTTGAATTTTCAACCACCAACAATGAGGCAAAATATGAGGCTTTAATCATCGGACTTAAACTGGCAAAGAATATGGAGCCAAACACTTGAAGGTCTTCAGTGATTCTCAACTGGTGATGGGGTAAGTTAAGGCAAATATGAAGCTCGAGAAGAGAACATGAAGAGGTACCTCGAAAAGATAAAAGAACTTGCTACATCTTTTTTGACCTTTGATATCCGATAGGTACCTCAGACACAAAACACACGGACAGATGCACTGTCAAAGCTAGCAGCTTCTCTACCACCCGAAGTCCAAAAAGAAACTTACGTCGAGGTATTAGAGAACTCAAGTCTGGAAGAATCTCTTGCTGTTCAGCAGATTGGAGAAGAGCCTTGTTGGATTAACCCCTTGCTAAAGTACCTCAAATCAGATGAATAACCACCTGACAGTCGAAAAGCTCAAAAAATTCACATGCAGGCTGACCACTATGTGCTTCATGATGATAAGTTGTACGAGCGGTCCTTCTCTCTCCCACTTCTGAGGTATCTGCGATCGTTCGAAGCAAATTATGCGCTAAGAGAGGTCCATGAGGGTATTTACAGAAATTATTTAGGCATAAAGACTTTTTCTTACAAAATTCTCCGGTAAGGCTATTATGGACCCTCGATGTAAAAAGATGCCTTCGATTTTATCAGAAGGTGTGATCGATCAGTGGTGCCCCTTACTTCTATTGTCGCTCCATGGCCTTTCACTCAGTGAAAAATGGACATTCTGGATCCCTTTCCTCAAGCCTCGGGTCATTGCAAATTCCTCCTGATGGCTATTGATTATTTCACAAAATGGGTGAAGGCTGAGCCCCTAGCCCGAATAACAGAGGCTAGAGTGAAAGACTTTATCTAAAAATCCATTATTTGCCGTTATGGTCTCCCGACGGTGCTGGTAACTGACAATGACAGGCAATTCAATGGCTCACGGCTTCGAGAATTCTGTGAAGATCTTGAAATTGAACAATGCTTCACCTCAGTCAGTCTCCCTCAGGCAAATAAAGAAGCCGAAGTAATGAACAGAACTCTCTTGCAAGATTTGAAAGCTAGACTTAATCGGACTGGAGGGTCCTAGATGGATGAGCTGTATCATATGTTATGGGCGTACTAAATGATTTAGAGAATTTCAACTGGAGAAACTCCATTCAATCTCGCATTCGGAACCGAGGCAGTTAGACCAGTTGAGATCGGGCTTCATTCCTTCAAAGTTAAGGAGTATAATGAGGATACCAACTCTGAATGGTTGCGAATCAATCTTGATCTGATTGAGGAGAATAGGGAATAAGCTGCTGTGCGAATGGCATCATACCAGCAAAGGATGGTCAAGTACTATAATTTTCAAGTCAAGTCCAAAAAGTTTCGAGTTGATGATCTGGTGCTACGGTGCTCCGAAGTCTCACAACCTACAGAGCGAGGAAACCTATCACCTAATTGGAAAGGCCTTTATTAGGTAGATGAGATAGTATGCCTCGAAATTTATAAACTGAAACAGCTTGATGGAACTTTCCTCCAAAGATCATGGAACTCGACTAATCTCTGCATATATTATCAATGATATTGTAATTTTACTGAAGTATATGCATGAATGAACACTCCAATTTGTCAACAGTAGTCTTTTCATGCATAAGTGCGAGTTATATCTAAACTCGGCCTTTGATCGATCTCGAGATATTAAAAATCTTTGATCGACTTATATTTGAAACTCGATCTTTGATCGGTCTCGAGATGTTAAAAGCCTCAAATCGATTTATATCTAAACTCGATCTTTGATCGGCTTCGAGATATTAAAAATCTTTGATTGATTTATATTTGAAACTTGATCTTTGATCGGCCTCGAGATGTTATAAGCTTTTGATCGGCTTATATTTGAAACTCGATCTTTGATCGACCTCGAGATATTAAAAATCTCAGATCGACTTATATCTAAACTCGATCTTTGATCAGCCTCAAGATATTAAAAATTTTTGATCAACTTATATTTAGAACTCGACTTTTGATCAGCCTCAAGATATTAAAAGCCTTAGATCGATTTATATTTAAACTCGATCTTTAATCGACCTCGAGATATTAAAATTTTTTGATCGGTTTATATTTGAAACTCGATGTTTGATCGGCCTTGAGATGTTAAAAATCTTTGATCAACTTATATTTATAACTCGACCTTTGATCAGTCTTGAGATATTAAAAGCTTCAGATTGGCTTATATCTAAACTCGACCTTTGATCGGTCTCGAGATATTAAAAGTCTTTGATCGACTTATATTTGAAACTCGACCCTTGATTGGCCTCGAGATGTTAAAAAGCTCAGATCGATTTATATCTAAACTCGACCCTTGATCGACCTCGAGATATTAAAAATCTTTGATCAACTTATATTTGGAACTCGACCTTTGATCAATCTCGAGATGTTAAAAATTTTTGATTGGCTTATATTTGAAACTCGACCTTTGATCGGTCTCGAGATGTTAAAAGTCTTAGATCAGCTTATATTTGAACTCGGCTTTCGATCGGCCTCAAGGTGTTAAAATCTTTACATTTTATGGCGACCTTGTGCAGTCAGAATGATTTAGAAAATGACAACATAAAAAATAAAAAATAATGATATAATAAAAATACATACATGAAAACATAGTTGGAAAAGTAACTTTTATTCCAACAGGAAACATTTGTAAGTCTGGTCAGCTCTATCTGACATTAAAGATGAAAAAAAAAACAAAATGAAGAAAAGAAAAAGCTATTCGGCTGGTGGGGCATCGTCAGTTGGTTGCACATCTTTGACACGCCGCACTCTTTGAAAAATCATGAATTCAAGAAATATGTAAATACTCGCTCACTTTCACGTAGCTATATCAAAGCATCTTCCATGTCCATCTCGAGGTCGGATAGCTCGGACAGATCAAGTTGTGGGTACAAAATTCGAAGTGTATTTCGACAGAAGCTATAGCTGAAATGATGCCTAACAGTAAATGTCATATGAATCATCGATTGAGAACTATCCATCAGCTACTCATGGGATCGAGAAGAAAAAGCTCCTTCTCCTCCTATCGGGATCGGCCTTCTGGTTCTTGCTCTCCCAACCAAGATCTTTTATCATGGGAGACTGAAAGAAGCTCTTTCGAGCCAACATCGACAATGGGAGCAATCACTTAGATACCTTACTATTGTACATCTTTAGGAGCGATGACGATCTTTTTGCCATCCAACGCCCTTTGCAGCTTCGAAATTTTCTCTCTGGCATCATGGAGTTTGTCTTGAAGTTGCAACATCCGCACAGACCTCGCCCATCCAAATTTTCTACACTTGATCAGGGACTCCAAAGCACAGATTTCTTCATGAGTAGAGTCAAACTGACGACGATATACTATCAATTTTGCTGCTATGGCCAAGGACTTTATTTTCGCTACATCAGATACCTTCTGCATCTCTTCCACCAATTGTACCTTCTTGACACTGTGTGCCACAACTCCTCGCCGAACTTTCTGTTGAAGTCTATTAACTTCTTTCTCGGCCTCGTCAAATTTCTTCTAAGCTTTTTGAAATCTCTATTCCCGATCGATGGTCTTTTCTTCAAAAAATTTAAGTTTCTCCTCTAGACTCTTAATATGAGCTTTGATATTAACCGCCGTCATCGAAGGAGGAAAAGTGACCAGTAAAGGAGCAGTAGCTATCGGGCTGATGATGTAAGCATCATCTACCGACTATACAAACAATTGAAAGTGATAAATTCAAAAAGTTTGTAATTTTATTTAATTAAATAAATTTTTTTTATAGAAATAAAAAAAAGAGAGAAAGAGGCAAAAAGTACGAGCATTCAATCTTCAACCTTTTCTTGGGGAGTTGTATCTGAAGGAGGTTTGGAGAGACCTGCATCAGCAGTTGAAGAGGAAGGCGGCTCAACAACATTCTCCTTCTCGTAGATGGAAAGCTTGGAGGCAATGTAAACTTTCTCGTCATCTTCATCTTCATCTTCATAGTCCAGAAAGGCGAGATCAAGCTCCAGATACTCCTCCTTTATCGACTTTCGACAGTCAACCCAACCTTCTTTGTGAGCCTGATAAAAAATCTTTTCGCTGAAGGTCACATGGTTGTTACGGTAGTCTTTAGATACCTTAAATACCTCCACCGCTTGAGCCATCTCCTCAGCAAAGACAGGTGATGCCTTGAATTCTTCGACTGAAGAATGCTTGGCATCTTGAATGCACTCCTCGATCCTTCTCTCTGCCTCTTTCTCCCTCTCCAGGATGAGGGCAAGATCGGCCTCCACCTATCCAATGGACCCCTCGAGGTTTTGGCATCAGCTTTTAGTTCTTTAATTTTCACTCGAGCTATCTGGATTTCCATCTCGACTTTCTTCTCAGTCTCTCATACTTGTGCCTCTCTGATCGAGCGATCCGACAAATTAACAAGAATATAGAGTAGCTGCATCTCAAATCGACTAAGTTATAGAAAATTTAAAAGGGAGGAAGGGTGACAGGATAAATGCTGTACCTGATGAGCCATAGTTAAAAATAGTTTTTTCAAACTAAAAATACTCATCCTGTCCATCTGCTCCAACTCTACTAGAATTATGGAATTCTCAACAACTTCCTGGACGGCCTTCCAGTCTTGAAAAATAAACCCTCCAGAATGTTGTTGAGAAGATTCTCATCATCGTCAGTCTCCTTAGAAGACTCGATCCGAGTAGAGGTCTTGGAAGGTTGAGGCTGTTTGATGATTTCTTCTCGTGAGTCGGCGGTCAAGGTCAGAATAAGTGCAGATGTAGTCAAAATTGCTCTGACCTCGAAAGAAACTGTTTGGTCGATGGTAGCAGGCTCTTGACTGAGCTCAACAGATTTTGACTTTTTCTTCCTCTCGGTTCCGACGGCTTGGGTCTTCCGCTTCTGCGGAAGAGACGCCTTCAATTTTGCAATATCCTTTGTCGAGGATTTCATTTCTATAATTATTCAACAAACATCAAATTAGAAATATATATATATATATATATATATATATATATATATATATATATATATATATATATATATATATATATATATATAAAGAAAAGAGAAGAAGGAAAAAAGCATGAACGATCCTACTCACTCCTGGGGTCGCTAGAGGAGTGCCCAGTCGAGAAAAGGGATTCACCAGATAAAAGCTCATCCGTGAGGAGTATTGTGATCTAGGAGATCCCAAAGCCCTTTCTTTTCCTCAGTACTCAACTCTACAGGCTTCAAGGATGAAGCTTCAATCCGACTCCAGTCCAGAAGCCCCCAATCGTCCATCAAAGCATAAGAAACAAAAAAAAAATGACTCTTTCATTCATGAATAGATGAAGGTATACTAGAGATCAGAGGAGAGACACCCCTCTGAGAGGAAACATACAGTCAGTCAGCATATGGGTATTTCTTTAATGTGAAGAGGACTCGAAAAAGAAAAATTGAAGGTCGGACTCCCGTTTGAGAGTAAAGTACAAAAAATTCTATGATGTATCTCAAAGAGTTTGGAGACACAACACAGAAAGCAATCCCATAGAACCTAAAAAGCTCAAAGATGAAGAAAAAAATAAAAAATCTAAGGCCTGTCCGAAGATTTTTCTCATATACCGCTAATCGACTTGGAGGTCGACTGTAGACGCGAGCATTGGAATCAGGAAGTTCAAGACGAAACTCCTCTGAAATGAAGTATTGGATTTGGAGCAACTCCAAGTCACCCAAGGTCAGCTCAGTTTGGATCTCTTCAGATCCAACTGAAGAGTTGGTTTTAGACCTAAGGTTTTTCAGACCCTTCACTTTCTTTCGCATGGGACCCTCACTCCCAGAGTTTTCGGAACCCACCATGGTAACAAAAACCTAAAGAAAAGTGAAAGGAAGAAAAAATCAAGAAGATAAGAGGGACTTACCTTCGAGTAAAAAATCAAAAGGAAGTAACTATCTTCTGAGTGCTCTTCGCACAGTGAAGAAAAAAGAAAATCTGTCTATAAGAGCTTTGGACCAAGAAAAATGGTAAAGAGAGAAAAAATTTTACCAAAATCAACAGAAGAGAGAAATAAAACAAAGGAAGCCACCCTTTTAAATAGAAGAATGCACATCTCTCAGAGGATGCCAAGTCAGTACGAATTTCTAAAACGGACCATGCATCAAGCCTTCATTAGCTCAAGCTGGCTAATGATCTTCACATTCAATGCACTCAGCAGAGAAGAGTGGTGTCCGTACAGATATCAAAAATTTCTTAATTAGTTTGGCAACTTTTTTACCTAAAAAATTGCTTGCAGATATTTGGTTTAAAAAGAGTTCTTCACCTCTCCGTCCATTCAAAAATATCAAGATAAATACTCCCATAGCCCAATCAGAGCTCGAACTAGGGAGTAGAGGGGTATCTGTTAGGAGTAATTTGGAATGGATCAGTGATGTACGAAGATTCAAGCCCATTATGATCCATCGAATCTATATCAGCTCTTTTCAAGCGGCTTAATCATTGCAGTTTGCCCGACCTCTAATCGACTAGTATCTGTCCCGACCCCTAATCGGAGGTTATTCTGTTCGATTTCTCATTAACATGTTCTTGATTCGAACCCTTGGATGGAAAAAGTTTGGTCCAACCCTTGGTCAGCATGCCATACTCTCTGATCTCTCTTCAAAAATAGATTAATCAGACTCAGATCCAAAAGGCAAGCGCTAACTGGCTATAGCTGTCAATGCTATCAAGCCATAGTTGTCAATGCTATCTGAGAATAACCACCTGATCCTGAGAATCTTCTAGATATAACCATCTGATTTTGAGAATCACAACTAAACAACCACACTAAATTTAGCCAGCCTGTCTACCAAAAATGATTACATAGCCATTTTCTCTATAAATGCTCAAGCCCCGAGGATCTAGATAAATAACCCATCTCAGAGGGCTAAAACTCTGCTTCTCTATTTACGCGTTCTGACTTGAGCATTGAAGGATTCTCGTCAGAGCACAATTCTCTAGCCCAAACTTTTTTGCAGGTTGCTCTAGCACCGTACTTCTCGACTTTCCGACGTCAACCAGAGACAAGCCGCAACAGTGGTCATATTGGAAGTCCGTGACTTGGACCACTTGGTTGTAATGTCAACCTTTAGAAGGGGTCGAAGATGAACAGCTTCTACTTCTCACTCTTGGATCGACACTCCACTAGATATTGAAATGCCACTCGGATCGACACCATCGAAATATCCAACCATCGCACCGAAAAGCCTGCACACCATGATATCCTCTTGAAAAAAAGAAGGCAAGCGTATGTCCTTCATAAAAATGCGTATCTAATTATCTACCTAAGTTGTAGCCTCTCAAGGAACATTTATGATGGCGTATGACGTTAGGGCTCACTTCATCTAGTATGTTAGTCGAAGCATGCCTTGGTGTGGCCACGTCCCAAAGACTCCTGCTAGCATCAATCTCGAAGAGTCAACCTGAAGGTTCAGCATCCATCCTGAACGCCAATGCTACGGTGAATGCAAGGACACTCTATTTTTTTCATTCGAGCTAATAAAGGTACCTCGGTCTAAAAAATATGGGGCAACTGATACATCTTAAGATAGACTATCCACCATAGTACTGATGATCCAATAGCAGTCCAACCCATGTCTTCGATAGAAGGTGATGGAGTGACTACCTAGCCTTTGCCATCTGATCTTTTGTGATTATGCTAGAGGAGCTCCAGACTCTTCTATCCACAAGACGACAAGCAACCAATGATCTCGCTATTCCACTTCCTCCTTCACTTAATGAAATCTGTACTCTCAACAAACTCTGAAATGTGTGAGTCGTTATTTTCTAATAGTCAAAGCATATCCTCACGACCACTGCTCTCTGACAAATGGCATGCATTTCTATAAACGACAGGTATCCATCTTCTTTTGTAAAACTCTACTCTTCAGGATCCTTCAGATAAATTGAATACTTACTTCACATGCCTTCCCTCAAAAATTGAATTCATGCAAATGAGAATATATCTCCCCATGGAGCCCTGAGTTCTTTAGACTCCATTTTTGGACTCAATCCTCCATACAACATCCTCCGAGCTTCCACTCTTCGCTTCTTCACTCCAATCTATCATACTTCAAACTCGACTCCATCACTAAATTTTGTCTAAAAGCCCATACTTCTTTTGTTTGCTCCCGCAAGAGATTGACTTAGGTATCAGAGGATTCACCATTGAGGAATCCTCCAAGCATGAGGACTTTTTTATCTTTGGTGGTTTTGCAGGATCCGACTTGAGAGATCTACTGAAAATTTGACACAAACATTCAACCCGAAGGTCTTGATTGGCTATTTTGCGATCTCTTCTATCTCTTCCGACTTCAGCTCAGCGATCAAAGCCAACTCAACTCTCCGATGGTAACAGATAATATCTATTATTACAAGATATTGGAGAATATTGATATCTTTAATTACTTTTAATGTACATATGTTTTTTGAGAAGCCAACAATACTGATGATAAAATGGCTTTTTTCGTTTTGGAACATTTGAGATCAATACTGATGTTCCCATTTAATTTTTGAATATTTTATTTTTTGATTCTCAGAATATATTTATTTATATTTAATTTAATATAATACATCTATTTTATCAGAAAAAATTTAATCATAGATCGTGATGAAAAAGTATTTGAGAAATTCTTTGTGTACCACCCGCGATGTAAAAAATCTGACGTGGAGCGCACTGCTTCATCCTATTGGATCACGTAACTACCACTTTTTAATGCGTATTTAATATCCACAATTTTATTTTTTCATTTAAAATTTTGAATGATGAAAATATTTTTTTTTTAAAATTATGACATCTCTTTACAAAAATTATGATACTCATTCACAAAATTATGACATCTCTTCATAAAAATTATTAAATTTTTCATAAAAATTATGAAATTTTTCATAAAAATTATGACATCTTATGAAAAAAATTATGACATCCTGTGTAGAAAATAATGATTTCATGCAGAATGTCATAATATCAGTATAGAATATCATAATTTTTTTTAAAAAATATTATAATTTTTATGAAAAAAAATTATAATTTTTAAAAAAAATATCATAATTTTTAAAAATATTTTCATCATTTAAAATTTTAAATAAAAAAATAAAAATAAAAATATTAAATATATATTAAAAAATAATAACTATATGATCTAATAAAATAAAATGACACGCTCCATGATAGATTTCCTATCCCGCGGGCGGTGCATGAAGAATTCCTAAAAAGTATTTTTGTGCTTGATTCTCCTAACTAAAATCCGGTGCACTCGCAGACAGCCGTGCCCTTCTCTCTTCCGCGTGCCATGAACCAAACGACCTCATGAATCGTTTGAGGACGAAGTAGGTCAGGACCGACGAAATAAAGACAGACGATTATGGAGAAGAGGACAGGATCGGTGATAACTCAAAAGGCCCGCCCAGTGGCCCACCGATGAAGAAAAGAAAAGACAGATGATTAATGAGAAGACGACAGGAGCAAGAAGGGCCGAGTGACACTCAAAACGCTCGCCCACCGGTGAAAAAAAGGGTTGACTATTAATGAGAAGAGGACAGGATCAGACAGGGGTCAGGTGCCAGCTCAAAGGCTCGCCACCGTGGAGGAACAGGGGTGGAAAGCTAAAAGGGCCGCCCCAGCGGAGGGACACTCAAGACGCTCGCCCACCGGTGAAAAAAAGGGGTGACTATTAATGAGAAGAGGACAGGATCAGACAGGGGTCAGGTGCCAGCTCAAAGGCTCGCCACCGTGGAGGAACAGGGGTGGAAAGCTAAAAGGGCCGCCCCAGCGGTCGGGGATCCGGAGAACCACCCCGAAAGAGCCACACAGTGATCCCCAAATAACACCGGGATTAGGTTGTTTACTCCATTTCCAACCTAGGCATAAAAGATCATAACAAGATAGGACGATAAGATATACCAAAAAAAGCGATTTACCAGAACAAAGCCCTTGATGTTCTCTCTTGTTAGCTTCATTTCAGCATTCTCGTCCTCGGACACGTCGAGCATGATATCAAGCAAGTCCCTGACACCAGCATCTCCCTCGCCACTCTCTTTTCTTCTCTTCCTAATCTCTTCTTTCTCCTTGATGATCCTCTCCATGAACGCATCAAACCTTTCATGGACCGTGTTGATCCTTTTGTTCAGCCCTTGCAAGTCCAAGTTGCGGAAAATCCCGATGTAGTCACTGAGGTTGAACACTCCAACGAGCTCGGCCACTTGCTTCACCAACTTCCTCGCCTCCTCCGTGACGGAAGTCGTCGAGCTGGCCGTCATTCTAGTGATCACGTTGTTGGTCAACTTGATCAGCTCCCAGCTCAAGTCTACGGGGTTGCCGGCTGTAGACTTGTCCAACAAGGTCCGCAAGAGGGCATGGAGCTCCGTACGCCGGAGCGGGGAGAGTTGGTCGATGGTCCGGCCGCCGAGGAGCTCCGACATGCAGAGCCTCTTCATGAACCTCCAGTAGGGGCCGTAGGGGGCGAAGGCGAAGCCAGCGGAGTCGTAGGCGAAGCGGCGGACGGCCGTGTACTGGGGGCGGTTGGCGAAAGCGAGGTCGTGGGTCTTGAGGAGCTCCCGCACGGTGTCGGGCGACGAGGCCACGATGGCGGGGGTGGAGCCGAGGAGGAGGTGGATGAGAGGGCCGTAGCGGCTCGTCAGCTTGTGGAAAGACTGGTGGAGTGGAGGGCGGAGGAGGTGGAGGTGGCCGATGATGGGGATGGGCGTTGGGCCGGGCGGGAGGTGTGGCGTGGGATGCTTGGCCTTGAAGAAGATGGTTTTGATGAGGAGGACCAAAGCGAGGGAGATCAAGAAGGATAGGGTGGAGGAGGCGAGGGTGCTTCCTTCCATGGCTGGTGGAAATGTGGAAGATGGCTCGGTTGAGAGGAACAGGCGTACAAATTGCACGGGTTGGTTGGTAGGAGCAGCGGTGGGAGGACAGAAGGCATGTGGTACTAAATAAGGCCGCGTCCCAGCTCCGGCAAGTGACGGACCGGTGTCCCCGAGGAGAAATTATTGGATGCACCAGGCCCAAGTGAACCAGGGCAAATCCCGGAGCATATGCGCGTGGAGAGCGCGCAATCGGGAATCGGTGAAATACAAGGGGTAGCGTGGCGTGTTATCCATCGTGGGATTTGCGCGGTCCAATTGCACCGGGCGCATGCAATACGGGGGCCCGTTTTGGAGGTCCATCGCGGGACTCAAAATGTAGACTATTGTTTCCATAAATCGCATAGATTAGGAAAGCCATGTGGTACTAAATAAGCCCACGTCCCAGCTGCAGCACGGGACTGATCAGTGTCCCCTTTTCCGAGGTCACCACGTGACTCAAAATGTACACCTTTTTTTTTTTTTCCCCATAATTCGGATAGATCAGGTTATTCTAATACAGAGAAATCCATGGAAGCCTGAAAAAAAATATTATTATCATCATCATGATAAATAAATTATAATATATTTTTTTTGAAGTCTGAACTAATTACAGATTCTCCCATTTAATATTTTTAAAACATACATCCTATCGTCTAACTTCTGTCGTATGCATGACAGATAACCTCTTATTAATATCTTTTTATTAAATAAATTGATATTCTTTCTAACATCATCATTTTCTAATCTATTAAAATTTTAAAATATTTTATATTTTAATTGTTGGTGCAAAAATCTATTTGCGCCGGAGAAGTTGGAGTTGGGGAAGCCGCGGTCACCGCTGGGACCTGCAAAGGAAGTCTAAACCGGAGGTGGGATTGCTCCGACAAGACCCTCCAACGCTCAAGTCAGTTCTCTGCCTCAACAAGAATGGAGTGCTCGAACGGAGAATTTAACAGAGTTTTGGGATAAGAAATGAGCTTATAGAATAACGTATTTGGATCCCCTTTTTATAGGTGGAGGAGGCAACGGATTGATGGCGACATTTGTAACCGTCTGGTAGTGGGCCGCCCATGGTCAGGGGAAATTTATTGCGAAGGATAGTGGAGTAGACCTGTGGCTATTGCTATGGCCTGCCACGTAGAGCCTGTTGCAGGTAGTGGAGCGGCGTCCGTTGCCGCTAGTTGTCAGGGAGTAGTGGAGTCGCGCAGCACCTGCCGCAGGGAGCGGAGTAGAATCGTGGCCGTTGACACAGCCTGTCAGAGAGTAATGGGTCCGCCGCAGGGAGTGATGGAGCCGTGCGGAATCCGCTACAGGAAGTGGAACAGGATCATGGTTGTTATTGTGACCTGCCAGGGGGTGCGGATCTGTCGGTTGAAGCTCGGCAGCGGTCGGAGTCCGGCCTCTGTAGAGGTCCGGGCGGAGTCCTCCTTGCGGTTGGGGTCGTGGGTGGAGCCCGGCTTCCGTGGGAGTCCGGACGGAACCCTCTCGGAGCTGAAGTTGCGGGCGGAACCCGGCTCCTGTAGGAGTCCGGGCGGAGTCCCCTGCAATCAAAATCAGATGCGGAGTCCGGCTCCAGTAGGAGTCCGGACGAGGTCTGTTTGGAGTCGAGGATGAAGCCCGGCTCTCGTAGGAGTCCGGGTGGAGTCTCCCTGCAATCAAAGTTAAAGGTGAAGTCCGGCTCCCGTAGGAGTCCGGACGGGGCTTACCAGCAGTTGACGCTGAGGACGGAGCCCGGCTCCCGTAGGAGTCCGGGCGGAGTCCACTTGAGGTCGAAGTTGTCGGCAGAGTCCGGCTCCCGTAGGAGTCCGGACGAAGTCTGTCTGCAGCCGTTGGAGTCGAGGACGAAGCTCGGCTCCCGTAGGAGTCCGGGCGAAGTCTTCCTGCAATCAAAGTTAAAGGCGAAGTCCGGCTCCCGTCGGAGTCCGGACAAAGCTTACCAGCAGTTGACGTTGAGGACGGAGCCCGGCTCCCGTGGGAGTCCGGGCGAAGTCTTCCTGCAATCAAGGTTAAAGGCGAAGTCCGGCTCCCGTCGGAGTCCGGACAAGGCTTACCAGCAGTTGACGTTGAGGACGGAGCCCGGCTTCCGTGGGAGTCCGGGCGGAGTCTGCTTGCTGCTGAAGTTATCGGCGGAGTCCGGCTCCCGTAGGAGTCCGGACGAAGTCTGTCTGCAGCCGTTGGAGTCGAGGACGAAGCTCGGCTCCCGTAGGAGTCCGGGCGAAGTCTTCCTGCAATCAAGGTTAAAGACGAAGTCCGGCTCCCGTCGGAGTCCGGACAAGGCTTACCAGCAGTTGACGTTGAGGACGGAGCCCGGCTCCCGTGGGAGTCCGGGCGAAGTCTTCCTGCAATCAAGGTTAAAGGCGAAGTCCGGCTTCCGTCGGAGTCCGGACAGGGCTTACCAGCAGTTGACGTTGAGGACGGAGCCCGGCTCCCGTGGGAGTCCGGGCGGAGTCTGCTTGCTGCTGAAGTTATCGGCGGAGTCCGGCTCCCGTAGGAGTTCGGACGCAGTCTGTCTTGCAGTCGTTGGAGTCGTCGGCGGGGCCCGGCTCCCGTAGGAGTCCGGGCGGAGCTGTCTTGTAGCTGAAGTTGTTGGTCGTCGAGGATGAAGCCCGGCTCCCGTGGGAGTCCGGGCGGAGACTTCTTTTGAGGTTGGCCTTGTTGGTGGAGCCGTTGATTCTGTGGAGGACTTCGGCTGGGGGTATTTTATACCCAACATTAATAATTTTATATTTTTTTAATTTTTAATTTTTAATTTTTAATTTTTAATTTTTAATTTTTATATTTGATAAAAAAATATATTTTTAAAATATTAGATAGAATCATGTAATTATCTCAAATTTTAAAAAAAATTTGAATAATTTATTATTATTATTATTATTATTATTATTGAATGATTTGGGTTAGACTGTTGACTCCAACTACGCACCAAAGTTCTCACGAGCCTCCCTGGTACCCTATTCTGCCCTCGCAAGGCCAAGTCGCGGAGGCTCCCAGTCCAGTCGTTAACATTAGACACTCCATACAATAAAAAATTATAGAATTTCTCATGATAACGAATACAGAAAAAATGAAAAAGAATACCACATTGTGGGGACTTGATAAGCCTGCTCGACGGATGGGTAGGTTGGGCCCGGCCAAACGTATTACTGAGATTACATAATATATAAAATATATATAAATATTAAATATTTGAAAGGGGTTGGTAAGGCTCATGAATGTACATTTATGGTTGTTCATAAGAAGTTATGGTGCATGGATGGGAGCTATTAATATTTTTGTCACAAAATTGAATTCCTAAGGCATAAGCATAAATTATATATTATATGAGATTCGAATCACATAGGGCTTGGCTCAAGTTGAACTAACCATTTTAACAAGTGGGTTTATATTAATTTCAAGCCCGACCTAGGCTTCTAGATTTAAAAGTCAGGCCTAGGTCCGTTTGAAATACTCACTATAGCAAATGGAGCTTTGCCGTCCTTTAATTGTGTATAGAAAGTGTTGCACAATTTGAGCAGTATTGAGGATTAACGATATTTACAAGCATTGAGAAGGGTCATTTAATGGCCGAGGCCTATAATAAGCATCGTCGGAAACCATAGAATTGTGTTGATGACTTTCGACGTGCAAAAGCGTCATCACAGCCACTTAACCCACCGCCCTCCATCTCCAAATCCTTACCGGTGTCCTGGATCTTATCCTCCCCTCATTGATCTCTCTCCTCTCTCCCAAGCCAACTCCCCCTCTTCCTCCGATTCAGCCTCTCCACCTCATCGTCGACGGTCTCTCTCTCCTTCTTCGGCCTTTCCATCCCTCCGCCTCGCTCCTCCTCCCCCCTGGTATTGCACTATTTTTTTGGGATGTTTGATCGAGATGGGTTTTGATCTTATTGGATGGATGTCTGGTCAGGACACCACCTCCCAAGATCCTTTCAGTACCACGCGATGCAGCAGGAAGAAAGAAGAAACAAAACAAAAGGAAAAACAATCAAAATACGTGGATCAGCCACAAAAGGACTCGCCTCTACGGGGCATGCAAACTTCACTATGAAAAAGAAATTTTACAAGAGGAGACCTCACCCTCAACCCTTGTACACCCAATTCTCTCACACATGAAGTTCCCCTCACAAAAGCTCTCTCTCCCTTGGACACCCCCCTGAACCCCTGAAGAGCCTGGCGACCGCTGTCCAGGAGCCTCCTGCTCCTTCTCTCTCAGTGCCCTAGCCTCTCACTCTCTCCTCTGGTTCGTACGGCGGCGAGAAACCGAATCCACGCACCCCTCTGTTTCGTCACAGACCTTTTTAAAGGCTTAAACAGGTTTAAAACTTGATTAGAGAGGGATTAGGAGTCCTAAACAAAGCCAAAAAATCCCTGAACCGTCGGATCAAGACCGGGAGCCCTCTGGGCCCTTAGATCGTGCTCCGGTCCATGGAATAGTGCTGTGGACCGTGAGAAATGCGTGGGAAATGCCCACGCGGTCCACAGACCGCACCGTGGATCACCCGGTCCATGGTGGACCGGGGCAAGGGGCCAGCAGGCCTGGGTCGTGCGTCCCGCGTGGGCCTGGGCCTGGGTCGCGCATCCCGCGCGGGCCTGGGTCCCGCATCCCATGCGGGCTTGGGACGCGCGTCCCGCGTGCTGCCGCCTGCGGCCGCGCTGCTGCCGCCTGCGGCCGTGCCGCTGCCGCCCGCCGCCGGTCGCCGGCGGTCCTCCGCCACCTCGATTCTCGTGCCGACTTCAAAAGCTCGTATCTCCTCCATCCGAGCTCCGATTCAGGTGATCTTGGTCTCGTTGGACTCCGTTTTTCGCCGCGAACCTCGCTGTGGGCTCAATGTGGGCTGAATCTCGAGGCATCAAATCCTAACAATCTCCACCTCGACTCGATATTCGGCCTCCTCCAAACTCCGAGAACTTCTGGATCTCCTCGCCCCCATGCCCTGGGGCAATCGCCTGCTGATCATGGATGGGCAAACATGGGAGTCGAGCCAGGCTGCTCGATCCCATCTCCGTCGTATGCTGTGCTCCACCTGACCTAAGACCTGCTCGGGGCATCATCCTGCGGCAATAGGAATCTTACCTTGCGACGTCGCCTCTCGTCTTCCCGAGTCTCCTGTCTCTTGCCCGATCCACCTCCTGGAGCTCCACCTCGCTCTGGGCTCCACCTGGCTCCCGATGCTCCACCTCGCATTGGGCTCCCTGCCAGGTAATCATCCTGCCAGGTAATCATCCTGCCGCGTAGCACCCTCAGGATTCCTCCACCAGCTATCATCCTGCAGCCTCTCGAATCCAGTCTGCTAAGTGAGATAAGATTCTGCCTGAAATCGGGTATGTATCGTGAAGCGAAAATTTAGTGCAGGGGCAAAATGGTAATTTTAAAACTTTTTCAAAATTACTATTTTACAGCGAAATTATTAATTAATCTCATTAATTAATACTAATTAACCCTACACTAGGATCTAAATATGATACAACAGCATGCATTTAAATTTGAAATTCAAATTTGAATCAGTAAACGTTTTACAGTACTGTGTTCAGAACACATCACCTTTTGCGGGTAGTCGATCACCACAATCTGATCACCGTCGGGGGGCTCTGATCGTCACGTCGCAGCCACACAAATGTCTGGCCTCTGCGGATCGTCCACACGAAGCTCCCGTCTGATCAGCTCCTCACGAATGCTAGTTCGTGATTTCACCCTTTTGATGGCAGATGTTGATCGAACTTCTTCGATCGATGTGTGCCGACTTCTCGGATGCTTCGGATCATCTGCACAGTTGCTTGAGAGGCTGATGGATCTCTGTTGCCCAGCTATGCAACCCAAGAGGGGGGGTGAATTGGGTTTTAAAAATTTTAGGCTTAACTAATTACTTGTAAAAGTTATATATCAAAAGCTTGATGAATGAAGAGAGATACTTTGGTTTGAGATTAATTACTTAAAACAAGAATGCAAGGATATAATGGAGAGTTAGAGAGAAACAATAAAGCATGCCACAAACACAATGATTTATAGTGGTTCGGTGCCAACCTTGCACCTACGTCCACTCCCCAAGCTCCTACTTGGGAATTTCAATCCACTAAACTTTGTATTCAACCTGAATACAACCGTCAGAAACTCCGACACTAGCTATCCCAAGCTAGTCCACTTGTTTCCCGGGTACAAGCCGACCCACACACTCCGATTTCAGGTTCGGATCAACCTTTCCTTGTTTTGGAAACCCTCCAAAACAAAAACAATTGCTCTCAAGATAAACTCAGTTTAGAGCACAAATTAAGTACAAGAATAGCTCCTTAAGTGAGCGAATATAACAATAAATACGCTTTACTCAAATGAAGAAGCCCTTCTTGGATTTCCTCAAAGTGGATGAGAGATGAAGCAAATGCTTGAGGAGTTGGTGAGCTTGATTTTTTGGCTTCTTGAAGGCTGTAAATGAGCTCTTAAATGAGGTTGAGAAGTTGGCTTGAGAAACTCTCTCTTGAATGAACTTGAATGCCCTCTTGAATACTCTTGATTTTCTCTTTTCAAATCACTTGAATGCCTCTTGGATATTTGGATCTCTCTTCTTTTGTTTTCCACCTTTTGAAACCTTTATAGCCTTAAGAGACAAGGGAAAACAAACTAGGCAGAAAAAGAGCCGTTAGAGCACAAAAAGTGAGCATTAAAAGCAACCAAATCTGGCCAAAAACTAGCCGTTACAGGCAAATCCCGTCATATGAGTCGACTCATGAGTCGACTCATGCCTCAGGGGTCGACTCATGAGTCGACCTCTGTTGCAAAGTCCAGAGATTGGGTTTCTGGATTTTCTTGGCCCAAAACAGCAGAGGTCGACTCATGAGTCGACTCATGCCTTGTGGGTCGACTCATGAGTCGACTCACAGGTCGTGCCAAGCCAGAAAACCAGCGTGCCATGGCTAATCTTTGCGTGCCAATCAGCTCATAGTTTCATGAGTTGACTCATGAGTCGACTCATGAACTTCAAACCTTCATAACTCCAAAAATATAAGTCCAAAAACCATGAAACTTTCACCAATAGATTACATATCATTTGTTCTACACGATGATGCTATCAAATCAGAGTTTTGATGAAATTACGATTTTGCCCCTGTAGAGCATAAGGTCTTTTTCACATAAAAATTATTTGTATCCCTTCCAACTGTTTTGTAGTCATCAAAATCAATCTAGGAGCAACAATCTCCCCTTTTTGATGATGACAAAACATTTGAACAAAAGCATTTGTATGAATCATGAATTTCAAAAGATTGCATTTTAGGTGCATATGCTTGAAAAGAGTATGATTCTTTTGGTATGTGAAACAAATGGTTATATGCAAAAGTAGTTTGCCCATTTGCTTAAAGATTGGAAGATATGCTCATTGGATAATTGTTTTGGTGTTAGAGCAGAAAATTTGATTTTATTATCAGAGCAAACTGTATTTTGAAAAATTTTCTCAATTTTCAAAACTAGTCATGTGTGCCAAAGCATATTGAATAGTTGATTTGGAAAGAGTATTAGAGCATTTAAGTTTAAGATGTATCAGAGCAAGAGAAATGAAAATCCTGCAATGTATCAGTGTAGGGAAAACAATTTTACAAAGTATCAGAGAAAAATTTTGCAAAGTATCAGAGTAATAAAAACAGTTTTTCAATGTATCAGAGTAAAATTGAGTAATGTATCGGAGTAGTAAAAAAAATTGTCAAAGTATTAGAGCAATGTATTCAATATATCAGAGTGGGTTTAGAATTTGAAAGCCTATCAAAGCATATTCAATGGTTTACAGCAAATCAGAGTATGAGTAATTTTAAAAGGTACTTATTTGCAGTATATTTAGCATTTGTACTTAAAATTGTCAATGTATTAATTTCTCATAATTTGTAGTGTTTGCTTTCTTTGTGTTTAATTTCTCCCCCTTTTTGACATCATCAAACAAGGTTAAGTCCTTTTTCTGAAGCATTCTTTAATTTCTCTTCTTGTAGGGTTTGCTCCCCCTTAATGAAGCAACTATTAACAGCAATCATAAAATGATAATACCATAAAGAGAAGACAATATTTCACAAAAGAGAATATATAACCAAAGTAAGATAATCATCATTCCAAAGGTAAAGCCATAATTGTTGCAGTACATAGATTGTAACATAAAAAGTAACATACAAAGTCAACTAGCTCATGTCAATACATGGCCCCAAAAATACAGATCCTAGAGAGGACTAAACACTAAGACCTAGGATCTAGAAATGATCAATGATCAGAATCATCAGAAATGTGATAAGGATCAGATGGATCTGGATCTGAGATGCGTCCTCGACCCCGTCTGCCTCTGGCACGAGAGGAAGAACTGGCACGAGCAGGCGAACGGGAGGAACTGGGTGGCTGAGAACGCTGAGAAGCTAGGGACTGAACTGAAAGGGTAAGTCTGATGGAGTCAAGTACAGTCAGTGCCCTGGAGACAGCCTGGAGAAGTGCAGTGAACTGAGTAGTAGCTTGCTCACTTGATCCTCTGATCTCCTTCCTCAGTAACTCATAACCGCCCTCAAGAGCTCCTCTGAGTCTGCCGGCCTCTGCAGTGAGATCAGTGACCTCAATCGTAGACTCCTGAGGCTGAGGGTGTGCCAAATCGAAGACCTGCCCCTGTAACTCGAGAACTCTGCCAGTCAATCTCAGAACAGTGTCCTCAAGCTGCTGAATCCTCATGGACTGATCTGCCATCATCTGATATACTGTGGAGATGTGGGGAGTCAAAGTCTGATCAGTAGAAGTAGCCCCTGGTACAAATGAAGTACTGCTCATCTGACTCGACATCAAAGAGACCATACGCTGTGCAATCCGCTCAATCTGATAATCGGACAGTGTGAACTCTGGCGGAGGTGCTCTGCTCTCTGGCTGATGCACAGGTGTGGGTATCCTGGTAAACTCAGAAGGGCCAGCCTCTGGATCCGGAAAGAACTGTATATCTGGTGAAGCTGCCCTGAAGCCATGAACAGGAGATGATGGACCTTCTTCTTCTTCAGCTCTGACTTCTGCTGTATCCTCAGCTCTTTCTTCTGCTCTCTCTTCTGCTCTTTCTTCTGTTCTTTCCTCAGCTCCCCTGATCCAACCACCACCACTTTTTGTGAACCCCATTCGATGCAAGGTGTGTAGGTTGAAGGTATCAACATGAGACAGTTTGGTGGGAGCCTCCCCCTCACAACTAACTCCAAACCTCCTGAAAACTCTAGTCAGGGCCATACCATAAGGCAAATGTGCCTTAGATCTGTTCAGAGTCTCTCTCATGGCCTCTATCATAAGTGCTGGGAGGTTTAGGGGGGTTTCTGTGATAATGTGAAACATAATGCATATGTCCCTGCCTGACAGAAGATCGTGCCTACCACTCCTAGGGAAGAAAAGTTTTGTGACCATTTGATGTAAGATTCTCATTTCTATAGGTAAAATCTTGGCCTCTAGTTTATTCAAATTCCCTTGGTAGGTTCCTCCAAATATAACACTTATACCTTCTTCTTTCACGGGGAGTTCCATGTATGCATAACCTTCACTAGGTAAGTGTAAAATCTCCCCTAAAATGACAGGATCCAGACAGATATCAATCCCTTTCACAGTTGAAGTTACAGACCCATTTCCATAAATAAGATTCTGATAAAACTCCCTAACAAGGTCAACAAGGGTGACTTCTTTGAGTGAACAGTAAAAGCTCCATCCCTGAGTTTTGATCTTACTTGCTAAAGAAAATCCCTCACTTTCAAAGAACCGGAAGTCAATGTTTTTCCCGGTTTCTACTTTTCTATCTGAGAGAGGGTTCTTACTGGGAGTTTGAGAAGACTGTGAAGGACCTTGAACTGAATCTGGAACGGGAGCAGAGGTGGACTGTGCCGCTTGTATTTTCCTTCTGACACTTTCTTCAAGTTCCCGGACAGACTTTCTCCTTTGGGAAGTTTCATTTTTGGTGCCATACCTTCTTCAATAGCAGACGAGGAGACTTGAGGAGCAAGTGAAGGAGTGGAGGAAGGATTATAAGAGAGTGATTTGAGGTTTTGGAGGAGAGAAGAGTGGATTTGAGAGGGACGGTGGAGTGCTAGGGCACGCTCCAACCGTGAAGAACAAGGGAAGAGGTCACAAAAGAACCTTTCCCGGAGTGGCTATTTGCGGTGGAGAGGAGGCGGGAGGAGTTCCACTAGCTCAAGCCTAGGAAATGGAGCAAATGGAGAAGGGAGAATGGATTTCGAAGGAGGAAGACGAGCGTGAGGGTCGGCTCACGAACAGTAAATCAACATATAAACCCTTCAGCCCGTTGGAAGTTGCTGGGAATTACAAGTTTGCCATTGAGTCGACTCATGGGGGTCGACTCATGAAGTTCAGAAAATCAGGAAAAATGTGAATAAATTCCAGAAAAATTTGAATTTGGGGAGAAGGAGTTTAGCTCTAAATGAGTTTTTAGAATGAAAAACTTGAGCTTTTGGGACCAAGAAAGGTGTTGGAAATTGAGCTCTTAGGAGATTTTGACCATAAATCATTGGAATTTGAAAAATAATTCAGGCAAATGGATCAAGAATTCCTAGATTTCTCCTAATTTACAGAATCTATCCTCACTAAGGGCCTTTGTAAAGATATCACTAATTGATTTTCGGTGCAAACATATTCAAGAATTATATTTTTGTTTTGAACATGTTCTCTTATGAAGTGATGTCTTATTTCAATATGTTTGGATCTTGAGTGTTGAATAGGATTTTTAGATAGATTTATGGCACTTGTGTTGTCACATCTTATTGGTGTTTCATTAAGTTTAATTCCAAAGTCTTCGAGTTGTTGCTTAATCCACAAGATTTGAGCACAACAACTTCCGGCTGCAATGTATTCGGCCTCAGCCGTAGACAGTGCTACCGAATTTTGTTTCTTGCTAAACCATGAGATTAGGTTAACTCCAAGAAATTGACAAGTTCCACTTGTGCTTTTTCTATCTAGTTTACATCCAGCAAAGTCAGCATCAGAATATCCTAATAAATCTATTTGTGAGTCCTTAGAGTACCATAACCCTAAAGTTTGAGTACCATTTAAGTATCTAAGGATTCTTTTAACAGCATTCAAATGAGATTCTTTAGGATTAGATTGATATCTAGCACATAAACAAACACTAAACATGATATCAGGCCTACTTGCAGTTAAATATAATAATGATCCAATCATGCCTCTATAGTATTTTAAGTCTACACATTTACCTTCATCATCCTTGTCAAGCTTACATGAGGGACTCATTGGTGTGCCAATGGGTTTGGAGTTCTCCATTCCAAATCTTTTGAGTAGTTCCTTGGTGTACTTGCTTTGGGTGATGGAGATTCCCTCTTTTGATTGTTTGATCTGGAGTCCGAGGAAGAAGGTGAGTTCTCCCATCATGCTCATCTCGAACTCTCCCTGCATAAGCTTAGCAAAGTCTTGACAAAGGGATTCATTAGTAGACCCAAAATTATGTCATCAACATAAATTTGTATAACTAACATATCATTTTGATTTCTTTTGATAAAGAGGGTTGTATCTACATTACCTCTTGAAAAACCATTACTTAGTAAAAATTTGCTTAGTCTATCATACCATGCTCTAGGTGCTTGTTTTAATCCATATAATGCCTTATTTAATTTAAAGACATGATTAGGAAAGGCATGATTTTCAAATCCAGGGGGTTGTTCTACATAAACTTCTTCAGCAATAAATCCATTTAAAAATGCACTTTTAACATCCATTTGAAACAATTTGAATTTCATAAAGCAAGCATATGCAAGTAGAAGTCTAATGGCTTCTAATCTAGCTACTGGTGCAAAGGTTTCATCAAAATCAATCCCTTCTTCTTGATTATATCCTTTAGCAATCAATCTTGCTTTATTTCTAATTACATTACCATGCTCATCTAATTTGTTTCTAAAGACCCATTTTGTGCCAATTATTGAACAGTTTTTAGGTCTTGAAACCAAAGTCCAAACATTATTTCTTTCAAATTGATTAAGTTCCTCTTGCATTGCATTAATCCAATTATGATCTTTTTCAGCTTCTTCAATAGTTTTAGGTTCAAAATGAGATACAAAAGCACAATGATTAAACACATCTCTAAGTGAAGAGCGAGTTTTTACACCATGCATAGGATCACCAATAATTAACTCCTTAGGGTGGTTGTGAACATACCTCCATTCCTTGGGTAGGTCAATTGTACCTTGAGGTTGTTCTTGAATTTCCTCACCTATCTCATCTTGTTTGTCTTCTTGTTCCTTGTCCTCTGGAGTGGCTGAATCTTTCAGAGTGATCTCCTTCATACCTTCTATTAATGGATCTGCATCATCAACACCCTCATTCTTCCTTGAAGGAAGATCGTTAGATTCATCAAAGACAACATGAAAGGACTCCTCAACTACTAAAGTTCTTTTATTAAAAACTCTAAAAGCTTTACTAGTAGAGGAGTAACCCAGAAAGATTGCTTCATCTGATTTTGCATCAAATTTACCAAGTTTTCCTTACCATTATTTAATACAAAACATCGGCAACCAAAAACATGAAAATATGCAATATTTGATTTTCTTCCTTTCCAAAGTTCATAGGGGGTTTTCTTAAAAAATTGTCTAATTAAAGCACGATTTAGAATGTAACATGCTGTGTTAATAGCTTCCGCCCAAAAATATCTTGGAAGGTTGCTTTCACAAAGCATGGTACGGGCCATTTCTTCTAAGGTTCTGTTTTTCCTTTCAACTACCCCATTTTGTTGGGGTGTTCTAGGAGCAGAGAAGTTATGGCCGATTCCATTCTCATCACAAAATTTTTCAAAGTTTTGATTTTCAAATTCAGTTCCATGATCACTTCTAATATTTTGAATTGAAAATCCTTTTTCATTAGTGACTTTTCGTTGAAATTTAGTGAAAATATGAAAAGTTTCATCTTTGTGTGCCAGAAAGAAAACCCAAGTAAAACGTGAATAATCATCTATTATTACAAAACCATATCGTTTTCCTCCTAGACTTGTGGTTCTAGTTGGTCCAAATAAATCCATATGCAAAAGCTCTAATGGTCTAGAAGTTGAAACAATGTTTTTGGATTTAAATAAACTCTAGTTTGCTTACCTAATTGACATGCATCACAAATCCTATCTTTTTCAAAATTCAGTTTAGGCAAGCCATGAACTAATTCTTTCTTAATTAATTTTGAAAGAGAATGCATGCTAATGTGAGCAAGTCTACGATGCCAAAGCCAACTAGTCTCATTAACTTTAGCATTTAAGGATACTAGGCATTGCATGTCTAATTTGGCTAAATCATTTAGATCTACCATATAAACATTGCCATGTCTATGTCCTATAAATTTGATGCCATCATTAATAGGACTAGTCACAATACAAACAGATGATTCAAAAACTACTTTATACCCTTTATCACAAAATTGACTAATGCTAAGTAAGTTATGCTTTAAACCTTTAACTAACAAAACATTTTCAATATATTTGGAGGGAGTGATACCAATGTTACCTATCCCGATGATCTTTCCTTTGCCATTATCTCCAAAGGTGACCATCCCTCCATCCTTAGCATCAAGCGTGATGAATTGTGATTCATCACCAGTCATGTGTCTCGAGCATCCACTGTCCAGATACCATTTCCTGTTTTCTCCATGGGATGCTAGACACACCTGCAAACAAATATCAAGTTTTTGTTTTAGGTACCCAAGCTTTCTTGGGTCCTTTTCGGTTAGTCAAGATGGTTCCTTTTGGAACCCATATTTTCTTTACAGTTATGTTTGCACAAGTGTAAGATTTATGTCCTATTCTACCATATTTAAAACAAGTAGTATTGGTAGCTTGTTACTTGAATAATTTACATAAATATTTTTCAAAATTTTTGTTTCTTTAAGGGGTTATAGCCAAGTCCGGCCTTATCATATACGGCCTTTTGATTTTCAAGAATCATATTTAGTTTGTTTGAACTTAAGGTGAATTTATCTACTATAGGTTTAGCTTATTTATATCATTCTTTAGGCTTTGGTTCTCTTGAAGCAAAGTAGATTTTTCAACTGAAAGATTTTCTGCTTGTTTTACTAAAGACTGATTTTTCAGTTTTAGTTCTTTGTTTTTCATTCCTAGTTTCTTCAATTCATCAATTAAATCATTGAAGGCTTCATGCAATTCTTCAAAAGTAAAATCACTAGGGGTTTCAGAATTTACCTCATTATCGTGTGCCATAAGGCACAGGTTGGCTTGTTCTGTTGAGGTCTCCTCATCGGAGCTTGAGTCGTCGCTCGCACTCAATGTGGCCATCATTGCCTTCTTTTTGAACTTTTTGGGACCTTTCTTCAATTGTGGACATTCGGATTTGAAATGCCCCGGCTTCTTGCACTCATAGCATATAAGGGGTTGATCTTTTTCTTTCTCCTTGCTTTGTTCCCCTTTTGTGAAAGGTCTCTTTCTCATCCCCTGTTTCCTCTTTCTTAGAACTTCTTGAATCTTGGGTGATGAGTGCCATTTCTTCATCCTGTTCTTCATCTTCTGTATCGTCAGTTTCTTCATCAGGAGAGGCTGTGGATTTGAGGGCAATGGTTCTCTTCTTTTTGACTTCATCCTCTTGATGTTGCTTCATGCTAAGCTCGTGAGTCATCAAGGATCCAAGAAGCTCTTCTAGAGGTAGAGTGTTCAAGTCCTTTGCTTCTTGGATAGCGGTCACCTTGGCTTCCCAGGTTCTTGGCAATGACCTGAGAATCTTCCTTACAAGTTCACTGTTAGTATAAGATTTGCCAAGACTCTTCAAACCATTAATTATATCAGTAAAGCGAGTAAACATAGCAGTTATGGACTCATCATGCTCCATTTTAAATAACTCATATTTATGTACAAGCATGTTTATTTTAAACTCCTTTACTTGATTTGTTCCCTCATGGGTTACTTCTAACCTATCCCATATTTCTTTAGCAGATGCACAGGTAGAAATGCGATTAAATTCATTTGCATCAAGTGAACAGTAAAGAACATTCATAGCTTTAGCATTTAACTGTGCCAATTTCTTATCAACCTCATCCCATTCTCTTTCGGGTTTGGTTGACTCCTCACCATCTATTATCTTGGTGGGTGTGTGTGGACCGTTCACTATGATACTCCACATATCATAGTCTAGTGCTTGTATGAAAATCTTCATCCGAGCTTTCCAATAGGTGTAGTTAGACCCATTGAAAAGTGGAGGTCGGTTGGTAGATTGCCCCTCGGCTAGAGAAGTGCCGACGTGGGTTGCCATAGATCTTTGGCTCTTTGATTGTTAGATCAAAGAAGGGCTAAAGCACCGGGCTCTGATACCACTTGTTGCCCAGCTATGCAACCCAAGAGGGGGGTGAATTGGGTTTTAAAAATTTTAGGCTTAACTAATTACTTGTAAAAATTATATATCAAAAGCTTGATGAATGAAGAGAGATACTTTGGTTTGAGATTAATAACTTAAAACAAGAATGCAAGGATATAATGGAGAATTAGAGAGAAACAATAAAGCATGCCACAAACACAATGATTTATAGTGGTTCGGTGCCAACCTTGCACCTACGTCCACTCCCCAAGCTCCTAATTGGGAATTCCAATCCACTAAACTTTGTATTCAACCCGAATACAACCGTCGGAAACTCCGACACTAGCTATCCCAAGCTAGTCCACTTGTTTCCCGGGTACAAGCCGACCCACACACTCCGATTTCAGGTTCGGATCAACCTTTCCTTGTTTTGGAAACCCTCCAAAACAAAAACAATTGCTCTCAAGATAAACTCAGTTTAGAGCACAAATTAAGTACAAGAATAGCTCCTTAAGTGAGCGAATATAACAATAAATACGCTTTACTCAAATGAAGAAGCCCTTCTTGGATTTCCTCAAAGTGGATGAGAGATGAAGCAAATGCTTGAGGAGTTGGTGAGCTTGATTGAAGGCTTCTTGAAGGCTGTAAATGAGCTCTTAAATGAGGTTGAGAAGTTGGCTTGAGAAACTCTCTCTTGAATGCACTTGAATGCCCTCTTGAATATTTGGATCTCTCTCCTTTTTGTTTTCCACCTTTTGAAACCTTTATAGCCTTAAGAGACAAGGGAAAACAAACTAGGCAGAAAAAGAGCCGTTAGAGCACAAAAAGTGAGCATTAAAAGCAACCAAATCTGGCCAAAAACTAGCCGTTACAGGCAAATCCCGTCATATGAGTCGACTCATGAGTCGACTCATGCCTCAGGGGTCGACTCATGAGTCGACCTCTGTTGCAAAGTCCAGAGATTGGGTTTCTGGATTTTCTTGGCCCAAAACAGCAGAGGTCGACTCATGAGTCGACTCATGCCTTGTGGGTCGACTCATGAGTCGACTCACAGGTCGTGCCAAGCCAGAAAACCAGCGTGCCATGGCTAATCTTTGCGTGCCAATCAGCTCATAGTTTCATGAGTTGACTCATGAGTCGACTCATGAACTTCAAACCTTCATAACTCCAAAAATATAAGTCCAAAAACCATGAAACTTTCACCAATAGATTACATATCATTTGTTCTACACGATGATGCTATCAAATCAGAGTTTTGATGAAATTACGATTTAGCCCCTGTAGAGCATAAGGTCTTTTTCACATAAAAATTATTTGTATCCCTTCCAACTGTTTTGTAGTCATCAAAATCAATCTAGGAGCAACAGGATCTGTTCATGTTCCAGAACTATCTTCAACTTTCGATACCAGCTACCGAAGTTAGGTCCCACCAACTTATCATTGTCCAAAAGAAAATCATAACCTAATTAGTAATTGATTCATTAAACCTAAAGATTTAAACTTTAATCAAAAGGTTTCTCCCACTATTTTATTCGAATTGATAGCCTCTACCTCCAATTCGAGGAATTACCCTAATTCTTTAGTGGGTACTGAATCCACTTAGACTGCACACAAGTCCAACTTTGGTTGGCCAATCCATGTACATCTAAAGATAGGTTCATAATCAATTATTTCTCTAAATAATTTCTAGTAATTTTAATTTTGCCCCAGTCCCTAATCAGTAGGCTTTGGCCTCCACTGAAAAGGTCTGGTTAGGTCCAACCATTAACATGACCATACTTGGCCCATCTAGCCAATGAATAATTAGGCCCAACTTTTGTTGGCTAACCTAACCACCATCTAGAAAGATGCAGTCAAGAAATCATATTATAAATGATAATTCCATCAGCCGATAAGCACCAGGCCTTTGG